>NC_071286.1:39479495-39506229 GCF_943735745.2 Anopheles bellator
GAACCGTGGCACCGTGGCTCGTTCAGCACTTTCACACGGCCGACACGGAACGGATCCTTTCTCGCTGTGGTCGCTCCCGAGCCGAAGCGAACCTCGGCCTTGTGAACCGACCTGAAACGGATTGGCACCGGGTCCCTTCGATGGGATTTGCCCGCACGTTTGGCTCGAAACCCATAGCTCCCATAGCTGCTGCTTCGTTGCACGACGAATGTGGGTTTCGTGAACGGCTCCAGTTTGTCAATCTGTAGCCGGCTGTAGAGAGTGGGGCGGCCCTACACCTTTGGGGCCCTTGTGCCGGTCCGTGCTGAAGTTAACCGGGGGCCGTACCTAACACTAACCTACCGATTGACTTGCTTCCGATAGTGCAACTCAGGTCGGAGACTTGAGGTCGGAGTAAGGTGGCTGATCTAGCCACACCATATGGCCCGTGCCGTGCACAACGGGCGAAAAATGTTAATTTATGAGCTTTTCTCCCCTAATTTACAACTTCATCGGTGCGGCTGTAGGAACGGGGAACGCAGGACATTGCCTAAGCACCGAGAAGTTAATCCCCATAAATAGGACATTCATTGCTCGTCGCAATCACTCCGCCTGCCCCGGTGTGATAGTGGTACTTGCGTCCATCATTCTGGAGCTTTCAAGCCGCCTTATCCGTCCATCGATGGTGTGGTGTGCCTTTCGCTGACTACCGGGAGCCACCGAGACCCGGGCGCCCGGACTGGATACTACCCCGGGAACGATTATCCTCTGAACGGTTACTCAGGACCTTTATCGTGGCCGGCATATTACGCTACCGGCTGGATGGGCCATGATTTATGATATCTTTTCCTTGAATAAATATGTAAACAACGTCAACCGGAACTTCACTCCCACACACCCTCGTCACCCCTCGACCGGTTCGAACAACTTTATGTCCAGCCGGGTCCAGAAAGACCGCGCAAAGATGGTTGCTTTAAGTGAGTTTGCTGGGTCAGCGTTGGCCACCGGGCCTCGATAAACCGGGCTCCCGGGAACCGTTCGGTCGGCCAGACCGGGGATTTGGCTGCTCATGTAACGCCCACCAAGTCCGAATTGACCGTGCCACTTTCTTCACAAAATACGGTGCATCCCTGAAATCGACTGACGGACGGAGAGACGGACAGCTGAAGCAGAAAAACATCCGCTTAGCAGAGATTATTCAGTAACAGGATCACATTAGAGAAAGAAATGTACGTTACTCGTTCAGCAAAGTTAAAAAAAACCATTTTAGCTTGGACGGCCTGCTATCCGAATGCCGGATACCCCACAAGGGATGTTTTAATCCGATAAAAAAAATGCATATGAAAAGGTAATAGCATCAGTACACGCCGCAACATAGACCCCATCAAACCGCTTAGCTGCTCGACAAAACGTACCCCAAAAGTCACCGCGAAGCAATTTAATTGTAAGACCAACAGAAGCTCACGGGTTGTCGTGACCAACCGAGGTGACTCCACACCCAGGTAACAGTTCCACGACCGATACAGCAACCATCCCAATTCGAATGCACGTGTACCCATTGCTAGGTTGCGTGCCGGGTGCCTATAATGGATAAAAAGTAATTACAATGTTTTTTTCCAAAACTTGCCCCGAGCGACACTCCATCAGCTCTGCAAGGGCGCTAGCCGCCTTTTATCCGCCGACCGAAAGAGATAAACTTTGGCGCGTAACGTTTGAGGAAAAAGGGAGGCTCCGTGGAGCATTAGAAACTCGGCCGGCAGAAGACCTTGAGAAGGAAAGCGGTATGAATTATTAATATCATTCAACGATTTTGCTGTTCGACTTCCCCAAAAAGCTACTCTCGCTCGGAGCTTAGCACTCAGCAGCAGCCATCCCATTGCCCATTTTCCAACACCCGACGTCCAGAGGGCCCGAAAGGGATCAGTAAGGTACGTGGCGGACGTTTGGTTGTAGCCTCCCGCAGCTCGAAGCTGCTCCGAACATCCGCAAGGTACGCAAGGTCGTTGGTGTGGATTGGGTCAATTAAAAAAAATTCTTGTTTTCTTCGTTCGCGTTTTTGTTACTCTTGTTTTTCGAGATCACTTAAAAGTTAAAACATAAAACCATGGGCTGGCGAAGATATTCATAAGCATTTTTTTAATCCCTCGGACTGAACGTGGAGCTTAAAATTTAAATTAAAATACTTTAAGACACGAAATGAATGAAAAAGTTGGATCCGTGAGACAGCATGGTATTTTGTTCCTCTCGCGAACTTAGGATAATCATCCCTGACCCAACCCTAGTAGTTAGGTCATCTTAACACCAACAGTAACTATTTGTTGAGCAAGTCGAGTCTTACTCGAACACTTATTGGAAACTCGAACAGATGTGTGAACTATCTAGCGACTTTTAATGATTTATCTGTAGGTTTATGCTAGTGCAATGCTTTAATTTTGAAAGCACAGTCGATAACCGTAGAGTCTGTTCTTCAGCATGCCCTGCCTAACTAATGTCCAAACATGTAAGGATCCACGAACCGGTTATTTATCAGTGTGTCACAACGATAATTTCCACTACTTCGAGACCGCGGTTCACATCAAAGTCAATCGCTACTGACGGCCCCGACCAGACGGTCACGCTGTTAGTGATGCCAAGGGTTCTCACTCGAGACGCTCGTCAATTGATTGCACTCCACACTTGCATCCATCGCTTAGCAAACCGGCTGCGCTCGATGATGACGTTGGCATCGCGAAATGGTGCATCGATTGGTTACCGTCGAGTGCAATCGTTCTGTCGTGGCGGATGCACCCGATGTGTCAGTCAGGACCTCAAGGACCTTCCCGTGGCCTGTCGCTCATTCGCTCGTCCGCTCGCGTAGCACATTGTGCTCACCTCACCCATTCCCGCACGCCGGTCGGAGATGAAGCGCTAGCAAACGGGGGAAAGCTAACAACAAACAATGTCTAAATCACCATCAACAGGAGGAGCAAGTGGTCGTGGCCAACACAACGTTTGGCAACACTTCCAGACATCAACGGACGCACCAATCACAACCCCCCCCCCCCGTGCCTCGGTTTACGCGCCCACCCACCCAGCGCCGCCGCCGGGGACACTTTCGAACGGTGTGCCAACGGTGGCTGGACCGAAACCGAACCTAATGGTTCGGTGGGTCGCGATGCACCACGATGTTGTCAGAGGGTGCACTGAAAGAGATTGACACATAATTTGCATATTTTAATGAGTTCTCATTAATTTCAATCGAATGTAGATCTGGCGACGTACAACCACCGGTCGGAATTCGACGACCTTTCGCGTGTCGCCGTAGCCTGTCGCACCCTCGGCACGGTCCGCTACTTGTCACGTCGAGTGGTCGGGCGCTGCTCTACGCCGGCATCCTTTAGTCGGGAACGAACCACAAACCTTGGCGTGGCGTGATGTGTCCGCAAATCATGACACTGCCCCGGCCGCACTTTTAAAGGTGCCTGGTCTGGTCGAATTAAAAGAACAATTCGAATGCTGCCATCGTTCGCCTTCCATCGCAGCTGCTCGCGGGCGTGACACTAATGCTACGGCGAACATCGAGCCCGGTCGACGGATCGCTCCAATTATTGCTCAATTAATGATCGACCATTCCCGGGAACCATTCCCCATGCTTTTCCAGCGTTCCACCCGACCGCTACGAGAACACGAATCAATGGGCTTGGGAGACGACCCGTGCTCTGTACAATTGCCAATTGAATGCATTAAATAGAATGCAAACGAAGTGCGAATGTGTCACGGTGGAGGCGCCTGGTGTTCCTGATTGGCAAAGCACGACAATTGAGTTCTTCTAATCAACAGTTTGCTAGCAGCAGCATCAAGGAACTCTGACCAAATTTGACCAACTGGAAATTAAGTTTCCCACTTACCAGCATTCAAACAATCGTATTAACACGTGTGCTTAAAGGCAACATATTTTTGCTCAATAACAACGTTGAATAGAATAATAAAATAAGTTAATGCAAGTTCATCGAACATCAAGGACAATTCCTCTGTGGTGTCGCTTACTGTCATTTGTGGCTCAAAAAACAAAACATATGCCTTCTGTCAGAATCCGAACGCGAATTTAATGCTCGTTGCATTTCCCATAAGCTATAAGTTGCCGATGCACTGAATTGAATGGAATAAAATTAAACAAAAAAAACAACTCTGCTTTTGCAGGGTCCACAGGGCGCGCCGAACAACAGACCGGGAACTTGGTTAATCCGGTAGCGTCCTGGCGTCCCGGGATGATCTGGAGTGAATTGCTACGATAACATTGACGCTTCTGCAATCCCCGGAAATCGTGGACTCCTTTTCATCCCTCCCTGCCACGGCCGTTGGTGTGGTGGAAAAACGTGAACAAACAAGCGAAACTTTTACACAAACCAGAAACCAACCGACCTCGCGCCGGACCGGCGTTCGGATGCCAAACGACTCGAAACCGCTGGGCCAATATTGAAAATTGAAATTTATTGATTTCACCAATGATCAAATTATTAAACTTTTCCCACTCCTCTTTGGTGGTGGTTGTTTTCGGCCAAGGCCAAAATTTATTGTCTGGGTATCGGCACAAGTCGTTAAGTTTGTTGGCACCGTTTGTTCCGAAGATTGCTGATTGCCTCACGGCAAATCTTCAATTTCCTATCGTCTTTTGGGCCAGTATGTTCAGCTAGGAATGTAGTGTACACTACGGCTACGGCATTCAATGGACTGACCAAGCTGGCTGGTGAATGAAGAACTAAACATTTTATTTATTACCGGATATCGAACCGCAAACAAACGTCGCCGTTAAGACGGTGGTCACCTGGCAGCCACGGAAGCGGAAGCGACCACGCATAAAACCGAAATCCTTCGCACGACCGTGATTGATTGATTTCCTGCGATAAATAGTGTGCTGAGGCGATAGGACCAGCCGGTTCTCGGCACCTGACGAACAGATGCACCGACGCTGGGATGCACCACGTACAGAGTGCAGCGAACCATGCTGCTGACCGCTCTGGCCACACACTCATAAATCACTGGAAATGGAATATCGAGAATGTAATTAAGCAAAAGGTTATTGCTTCATAAATTTGAACCCTGCCGACCGGATTTCGATCGATTGGAAAATTGTTCGAAACGGCACACACGGTTGGTTGCGTCGCAAAATGGCCGCCGCCACGGTAGGGTTTCTAGAGATTAAACCCACCGAATTCCTTCCGCTATTATTATTATCATCACTTAAGTAGAATGTTTTGAATTTTTATATTACGATTTTGCCATGTTTATTAGAAGAATTTATTATCGCATTTGAACTACATTATTTTGCACTCCGAACTCCAAACGGTAAGAGTTGATAGTTTTAAGTTTAAGACCGAGCAACAGACCGTACGACCGTACGTTAACATCGCTTCCAAGGATCTCGTAAACCAAACTGCATAGAGTTTATGCATCGAAACATTATTATTGCTCTGGCGAAAGTTTACGATACAGGGCACATCCGGAAACTGGCGAAAGTAAACACAGCCAATCATCTGCAACCGCCGCCAGCGTTGCCGATGATCCCGCTGGCAAAGGAGTGCATCCGCAATGGAGCCAATTCCCACCCCAAAAAGGCTGCTCCGCCAAGAACGTTGCCGCGACCCACCACGGTCCTATGCTACCGCACTCGGCACGCACACGGTGATTTTAGTGTTGGCTGGCAAAATTGTTTATGTCGCTTTTAAATGACGATGATTTAATAATAAGATTCCACTCATTATGCATTCAAACGGAAATTATCAACTAGAGCGATAACGCCACCGCTGACGGTGGCTTTTATTATGCACCGGCCACCCCGATTGCCCCGGTTCCGTTGCCCACCAAGCACCCCGGTTCGGGGCACACCGGGGATTCCCCTCTCTTTTCGGCCCAAACCCTGCCAACCCAGTGTGCGCCAGTGAATGATGAGCACGGCGGGCGCTAGTTTATCATTTTTATGGTTTACGATGAAAGCTATAAACGAAGCCCGTAAAAGCCCGGTTACTCCAAAGCGCTCTCGTCCCGGCGCCGAATGCACTCGTCCTGTGCCGTCCTGAATGTGGGAATGTTTCACTTCACTCCCATCCGCCCGACCACGCGGAACGGAACGGGCAAAATCGCAATCACTTCGCGACGGTCGTGTAGAAAACGGCTTAAGTGCGTCTTTTCTAAACGTTTGCCACGGTTCCACGCCCGAACGCAAGCGCAGGATAAGGGATCGCCTTTTTCGCTCGTGAAAGCAGTTCGCCTTATGGCCAATTTTCCTACTCCTCCTCCTGGGGACTGGGGACTTATGGGTGTTTTATTTCTGCGCCTCCCCCCAGCAGTAGGCACAGCATCCCAGATTTTGCGTCACTCGCTATGCGGCGCAGTACCAGATATTGATGCTTTGTTATGCAAAGAAAACGAAACGGAAAGAATGCTGGTGCTCGTGAGGGGCCCCGCAACGTGGACGTGTTTACTTTTTATGCTACTTTCTTGAGCACTGATTGCCCAGTGGAACGTTGCGCGAATTAGCATAGCTGTAAAGAGAAGGCACGCCGACCGACTCACCTTTCGGCAACATTTCAATTTGCTCCGACCCGGGGCTGCCGGTGATGTTTTAAAACGAAAGGAGGACCCACCCAATCGCGGTACATCGCGTATACTTCAGTGGCTGCCGAAGAACCGCACTAAAGCCCTGTAAAATGGCCCAGTTTTATGATCCCACGGTCACGGGTGGGCTGGTCTCGAGTCCTGCCCGCAGTGTGACTGCCACTTGGCCACTGGAAGAACTCTGCCGCGGAACGCGGACCTTCGAGTGGCAAAAAGAAAGCCCTCACACATCGTGAACGACGTCATTACGGCAAATTAGTGAGTGCCAGTGTGCCAGTAGAATGGCCACCGGTGAATGGTGCGAAAACAAACAACATTCATTGTGCACAGTCCACACCGAAGTGTGTCGCTTGGCGTGCGCCAGAGAGGTCGTCTTCGCAGCCGCGAGATGCCTGTCCCGGACGATGGTCTGTCGGACATGGGCCGTAAATGGGGCTGCAGTGGCACACCCGAACCCCAACTTGTATCGTAAAGCGTGAAGGGATAAAAATAAATGAGTTTTCGTATGCACATACGGTGGGGAAATAAAATTTATTTTTTATGCTACGCTCAGGATACGCGCCGCCCACGTCCGCCACGTCCTTTGCGTCACCATTTTCAATCACACATACACACATACCCAATTCAAGAAGACGGTCGAGAAGTGCGCCCACCGTCACCGGCAGCCTCAACTGCAGCACTCGTCCACCCGTCGGGATTCCGCACCGCAGCATTAATGCCATCGTGCTGGGCTCGGCGGTTGGAAATCCAACCCACCCATCCCGACCGAACGACGGGTCTACGCCACCCATTCAGGTTAATGCTGAAAGTTCCACAGCGAAGCACTCCTGAAGCTAATGCGGAGCTATTATTGCCGGGCGAATATAAAACAACGATTTAGCATCACGACAAATGTAAACTTCCTGCATTAAGCTATAAACGTGTAATTATGATAGAAAGTGGTGCGCCAGCGCGGCCGAGCCCACGGGCCGGCGCGGGAAACCGTAGAGCTGCCGAGCTCTGGAAGGTTTTTCATTGGGTTGGGATTTGCGAAAAATGGACCCACACTTCAAAAGGAAATTAAATTTGTTGTGCAACAGTTTTGATTGTTGCGAGTGGATTTTTTTTTTGTTGACGAGGGATATGGCGCATAAAAGTAAGTTGCTTCCGTTGAGTCATTTCGCCGATTGGCCGTAAACAGAAAAAAATCCCTCAGAAAGTTTTCCCCAGCTTTATGATAAACTTGCTTCAAACGCGACCATTTAATTTCACTCGTTTTATTTTATTCCGCAGAAAAGTAGGACAATGGCAGCTAGGAAGACGAAATTTGTGGCTTGAGATGAAGAATAACATACCGTATTTTATGCTTTATAGGTCGTGCATGGAGTTTTTCAAAAATTCTATCCTTTTTCAAACTTATTATATAATTGCATCATTAACGTGCCGATCATCACTTTCTTCATTAATTGCCTCATCCCGTGTTATCCCGCCCTCATCAAAATTCCTAGTTCTTGCTTCTTGCTTGAAAGTACCTCTAGCTCAAGCTTCAGTAGTTCTGTTTCCATTGTCCTTGGCAAATTGTACTACGAATAACTTAAGTTCAGTTGTGTAAGACATACGTTAACGCTCCGCGTACATTTCGGATTTCGGGTTCGCAATCTTACGTTGGGTAAGAATAGAAGAAGGTTTTCTTTGAGTACAAGTACAATTTTAACTACCGCTGTATAGGTTGCAGCCGATTTTCAGACCCCAGAAATGCGAACAAAACGTGTGACTTGTACAGGATAAACTACAGTAATTCTCATGTAGGAAACAACCATTTACTTTAATTGAGCAATATAAATTTATTGTATATTTCTAAATGAACCCCTACTAAGTATAAACCAGCACCAGGAAGCTCCACCACTCCACCATCCTTACTTTCGCAGCAACGTACAAAGATAGTTCAAAGCCACTCGGTGGTACTTTCCTTTTCAATAACAACTATTTCGACAAGATTTTGAACATACAAAGAAGGGTCTCTTAGAAAGGCATTGCAGAAAAAGGAGCCATGTCCCTAAGTTGGCCTAAATTGAATAAAAGTAAAAGGATTTTTTCTCAAAAGGGTTTATTTCTACTGTGCATTCGTTGACCTAGCTTGTACCCAGCTCCAACACAGCAAGTACTCCGTCCAACCCGTCCGCTGACTCTCAAAATGCAAAAGAACATATAAATATGCATACCTTTTTGGCGCAAGACAAGACTTGCGATTACCATTCGCTGCCTTAGTGGTTGGCCGGCTACGGAATTAACTGAAAATACAATCGGCAAAGCTACCTGTGGCGAGGGTGAACTCTCGCCGCCGTCCACATAAACAGAGAGCACAATCGTCCATGAAGTTTAACTAAACATTCCCGAAATTCGTTTGCGAATTAAAGTCGGTGCTCACTCTCCGTGGCCTGGATTACGCTTCCCGTCGAGTGGCCAAGGATACCGACCTTCCGAACCGGTCACCGTCCACGGGATGAAAAGTGTGCCGAGGAATGTTCTGGTGGCAGTGATTCCCCAGCCGGAATGCGAATTTATTTCCCCACCAATCCGTTTCACTCTTCCCAGGGCCAGCTTCACAGACTGCCCGGCCCTTGGTCTAGCGGTAGCGTGGTCGACTTCCTCCAGCAGCCCCGAATGTTCTCGTTCGTCATGACGGGTGTCCTCTGCGTCGGAGCGAAATCCTGCGGTGGGTTTACGCGTGGTCTCCGGCGAAAACGGCGTACCCGATGAACTTAGTTTATGTTTGCGGAGAGATTTGGGATTACAATATTGGCGAAAACATGGCTGTTAACCGGGAGCGGGCACTCGGGCGGGCCACCACGAAATGTGGCGCACGTCGAAAACGAAAGCAACCCACCGAAGAGGGACCCCGTGCTCCGCGCCCGTCTGTTTGTCTCGATGGCATCAATCCCCGTACCCGTATCCGTACTCCTTCCCCAAAATGTCCCGCCTGCTTGGGTCCTTTGCGGACGAGTGCGGACCACCAGCGGCCGACGGTGTAAGAAAAAATCCTCCGGTCAGGATTTGGATCGTGCTACCAATATCTAACATGAGAGCATTTTCTATCTGGCGCGGGATTCCACCGGGGATTTAAAGGGCCCAGAACAGTTAAGACCCGCACTGGAGTGTAACGTTGGAAAATCTCGATCTTCAAGTTCGTTTAGTCCGTTACGAAGATAAAGATGCAGCGCATATAAATTGCAGCTCCGGGCGCTATGGCTGATGAAGCCGCTGGTTTAGCATTATACGTCGGTGATTCGTTTAATCAGGCAGCATTCTGTCTCTGTAAGTGGTGCTCAAGATTGCTCCATATCCATGCTGAGTGCACGAACATTTCTTTTGTGTAGATTTCCCATCTTAAACGAATATTCAAACAACAGTAGGGGACAGAAACAGTTCTTTTCACTATACTCACAACTGTTTTTAAATTTGTACCCAAAACATACCATACTTATAAATTTTGTTATATAATTATAATACAATATCTCAAAGAAACAACCTCTATCACGAAACCAACAAATATTATTTAAACAATATACTAATAAACCTTCTAAAAAGGAAGTCCCAGTCGAAACCTCACAAGTGATACTAACAACAACAACAGCTATCGAATGAACCATAACACAGTGAGTGAACATAAGGCATGCGCTGTAATCGCTACGCTCATTTCCCCTTAAACGTTCGTTTACAGGCCAAAGCAAATGAATTAATCGCAATATTTCTTCGAAACTTCTTCTCATCGAAGGTCCTTCTCACCGAAAAACCTTTCCTAAGGGGCTCGAAACTCAGAAAGGACTCTTTTACTTAATGTCTCTTTCTTTTAATTTGTGTCCTACTTTCAATTTCCAACAGCCATCTAATTGTTCATTTAAAATAATAAGTGTGTCAATTGTTCAATAAATTGTAAAATACACTATACTTTTAAAGAACATTATTTTTTCTTTATTTTTTCCAACCATTGAAAAATGCATTCCAAATAGTTTTTGCTATGGGATGAATGTAGTTTTGAAAACTAAATCGAAAACAAGCACAACAACAAATCGTGAAGAACCACTTTGACTAGAATTATAACTTTCCCAACTTCCATAATGAAGAATTTATCCATTTATTTCCGGCAGCGTTCTGCAATAATCAAGTTTCTTTGATCAACACTACAGAGAGAATCTCCAAAAGAACTTCCTATTTATGGATCGGCCAGCATCTATCGTAGCACATCAAACGTTGCTCGTTGGCCGTCGCACAGCCAGAAATAAACAAATCAGTAAAGTAAATAAATTCGCCTTTTCCGGCTACCCGAACTGTGCAGTGTGCAGTTTTAATAAATAAAATTACTACCTTTTAACTACTGATTGCTGTAACGGGCAGAAGATACGGTTTGATCAACTTTCCCAAACGTGAATCCTCTCTTGATTTCGTTGTGCTATGGGCAGATTGTCCTAAGCACAATGACCTTAATAGTTAATATACCTTAATAGTTTCTGGTAAACTTCAACATGGCAAGACCCTAAATTTTCGCACAAAAACACCACTGACGGTGCTCCGGTTCTCGAACGACCTCGGAAAGGAACGGAAATTTAATGTAAAAACACCGATCCAGGGAAAATTAAACTTTAATCACATTTCATTGCGCGGTTGCCCTCAACGCGCGAGCTCGATTTGAACTCGTGCGTGCCCATTCGAGAGGGACGCTTTCCCGCTTTTCCGCTTTCCCGCTTTCCGCTCGTACCCCGGCTCGGCTATCTCGTCGATAAAATGCGCTTGATTGATTTGATACGTAAATAACCTTAATATCTACTCTCAACCGTAACATCGCCAACGCCCCACGGGCCATTTCATTCCGGTGCTCCAGTGTGTGAAGTAAATTAGGGTTCTTGATCGCACATTTTCACGCAATCAAACTAACCGACAAGTCATCCCCCACAACCCGCCGCGATACCACTCGTCCCCGCC
The DNA here is from genome assembly GCF_943735745.2 of Anopheles bellator. Classification (NCBI taxonomy): domain Eukaryota; kingdom Metazoa; phylum Arthropoda; class Insecta; order Diptera; family Culicidae; genus Anopheles; species Anopheles bellator. The sequence goes on from NC_071286.1 coordinate 39,491,028, forward strand.
GTTGCAAACGGCGTCCGGTAAAACTCACCCGCTCGCCGTAAGGCTCCCTCAGCGTCGATGAAAGTCAGCAAATTTCATCCACCAACCGAACCATCCGGCGTGAGATGAGCGTACGAATCCCGGAATCGGCGTGATTTTGTAACGACATCATGAACGGCACGCCCGGGCCCCCAGTTCCGGTTATGGCCTTTTCCGGTTCCTAGATCTTTTTTTTTGGCACCGTCCTTTCTTACCTTTCCGTCGCAATCCGATTGCTTGTGAACCGTGAAAAATTGAAGGAATCGGAGTAGGGCTTCGCTTCGTTCGGTGCCGTAACCAAAACCGAAACGGAAGAGCAAAATTTAAATGAAAAAATGCCTTCCACAACTGCCTCGCAACAGCCCCACAGCGGTAAACGGCCGGGCCAGGTCGACCGCACGGGTACACGGTCCTCCACGGACACGGGCACGGGCCTCCTCCTGACGGCCTCTGCTGTCGGAGCCAATCGGAATGGGAAAGCTGATATTTGAGAAATAAATTAGCCTCTTCTCTCGTTCCCGGAAGTGGAAAGGAAGCGGTCCCCGCACGGCCGGCCGGTTAGGGCAGGGCTAGGAACTGCAAGGAACCGTCGCCACCTCGGCAGCAAATTTGAATATTTACAGTGCGTTCCTTACGTTTGCCGACAGGTCGACCGGAAAATGTCTACGGCAACGTAACGAAGGTAGAGCTAATTCGATTCGATGTTTGGCGAGGTGTAACGAAATTGATAGCTTCTAAGAAGGTAAATTCTTTCGACCTTTTCCAATCGGACAACTCCGAAAGAAGGCCGCCACGGCAGAAAACAATGGCTCCACTGGAGGTTCCCTTTTTCTGGCGTTCTTGTTGCGTCCGGTTCTACGTCCTGCTTACTGCTTATCACTACAGAAATTTGAATACTATCAACTCGTCCTTTCTAATCTATGTACCTATGTCCCTTCGTGGTCGGAACATAATTTGCAGAGCGAACTGCAACCCTTCAGCTTTTATTCTGTGTTGTTTGTATATTTGACCATACTTTATACAATGGCCTTGCTGAACCACTAAACATTCCGGACCATTGAGGGCATTGCAAAGCTATGGTTTAATTTACTCTTCGAAAATTCATCTGCCGAAAACCAATGAAAACTGTAGTCGTGGTCCATCGCGGTAATGACAATGAATTACGTCGCGCATTTGTTTTTCGCAAAAATTGCCCACTAGACGTTGACATCGTTTCGAAACTTTTGCGCCAAAATATGACACAAGCTTTCGAGCGGAAATCCCAAAACAATGGTTCCAAAATCACTACTCTGCTACTATCGTTGATTCTGCGACGGTGCGAGTTTTTGCTCGCTGGCGGTCCTACGGTTTAGTGCCATCGGGAGTCGAGAGTAGAGCTTAACTGTCGATTTTTAGCTAGACATGGACGACGACGAATCGCCACGCAAATCTCCGGCCGCCCGAACCATCCCATGAAGGAAGGCGTCAGAACGGAACAAACTGCCACCAGTTCCGGGCGACTGGATTGCACTGCCTCATTCCCGCTGGAGCCGGGTGCCATTTAATTTTTTCGCCGATCATAAGCTGCCGTGCGGTGGCGGGCAGTGCCAGTTTGACTTACTCCTCACGGGCTCGTACCACGCTCTAATGGCGCCAAAGTGGCCATGTTCGGAAGTTGCTCATCTTCAGCACCGTGGTGACGCCGAGCACCGAATTCCGGTGAAGTCGGAAAAAGAAGCACTTTTTCATCCACCATTCATCCGCATCGATGTGGCTTCGTCAGCCCACTCCGGGGGCCGGAAAAGTATTTTTTTTTCCACTTCCGCGCATCGCGTATTGCATTAGTGACACCATGTCGGCGGCGGTGTGGTTTTTTTCTACTCGGACTGTGACTTTTTCGAACTTTTTGTACCAACCGTCCAAAGAAAATCAATTAAAAATTATTTTTGCCCAGCAGACGTGCACCAAATTAGCTGCGTACTCGAGTGACGCTGACGCTGATATTCTGTAGCAAATTTGGGTTTTGGACCACCGACTAGCTTCCGCATGAAAAATGGTTCCCTATGATCTGGTTCGCTTGATGAGTGGAGTTAGTGGATTTAGTAGTTAAAGCTATTAAGTCTAGAACGATTAAGCCAATATTGGAATCCCCGTCCTAATAGATGTTTGTCCCTAGATTTCATTTTTAATTAACAAGGGTTTAAAGTTAAAGAGTTTAGAAGTTTAAAGTAGCATTAAAGTTAAGTCAAACTCTACTGCCAAAACACAGGAAAATTTCATGTTAATCGAAACCTCTACAAAATGGTGGAAACAAAACAAATGGCCAAAACAATACTTCTGTGTGCAAGGAGGCTCATGGTTTTAATCATTTTCACCGAAACGAACTTCATGCAACGAAGCCTGGCGGAGGCCAAAGCACTTCTGGCCATAAATATGTTTATTCAAATTCCGGCAACGGCAACGAGCGTGCGGAAGAGATGCCAAATTTTCAGAACATAATAAATGTATGGAACAAACTGAATAAACATCTCTCGAAGACAGACACGTTATGTACTTCCCGGTGGTCCTCCGAGCTTCCGAGTTTCTTACTTGAGGTCAGAAAAAAATCTGCATGAAAAACATTTCCAAACGAGCCGGGTTCAATGCAAAATTAAGTTACGCTACCCACGATGATCGTACCCGACGATGGCCTTTTTCTCATTCGCCCATTTCATCAACTTTGGTCAGTGCAAACTTCAACAAACACCGGCGGCAGACTGGAATCTCCGTGTTTGAAAACTAAAGGAAAGAAAAAATACAGATGAATCAGTATAACCGCAGGCGTTGCGTGTACGTGGCTCGGATGGAAAAGAAGTGATAGCGAAACCAACGCAAGTGCACACAGCCCTGCCTGCGGCCTTTCGGATGGATCGTACTGGCCGAGCTCCTATCATTACACCATCATATTTTTAGCTCATCTTATTGCCCGCCGCCCGACGCTGTGCGCCATTAATTTCTGCGCAAATCCTCCGACACTCTCACGACCGACTCGGTCAGTACGAACGCATCGCAAGCTTACAGAATAAATAATAATTCTTTCGGCCGCACGAACGCGTTCCCGTCGTCCTGCTATTAGGCGTCCAGCGACATTCATCGCTGTCTAAACATCACGACGCCGTATCGTGTCCCGCCGTCGAAGTATCGCATTGCACGGAGCAGCATCAATCTCGATGTGCTTCACTTTATCATGCTCTCGCACCGGGCAGACATTTGATGCAGTTTGATTTACGATGCAACACATTGCGCGGTACAAGGGACGCTGGAGATTACGAAAGCGAAAGGCTTTCGCTCGTTGTTGAACTGCATAAATTTCGTCCTCTTTTCTCATACGACTCCGTTACTTGTGGGCTGTGGCGGTAGATAATTGCCATACCTAAAACAATGCTTAACACGTAAGCGTTTCATGTAGAGTGTCATAGAGCTGTACTTTCTTTAAGGATATCACAAGATTTTCATTGCAACTTGCTGTCGGTCCCACCTGAAGAGAGTTTGGTAGAGCAACAATCTTTGTGTTTAATTCCAAGAACCTACGGATGAATTGGGAGTGTATTAAACACATTTCCAATTGTGACAACACGCAAATATTATTCGAAGCTGGATTTCTCTTTCCAACGGGCAGCAGCAACCGAACCGAAACTCGGTATGCTCATTTGCATTCTCGGAACAACAGAACGGATCGTACAACGACTCGCAACACCCATCTGGGTCACTGGCTTATCGCCTCATTACAAGCCTTAATGATATCGAGCTTTTAACTTTATTTGCCAAAGAATAATCCCCTGCTTCTTGCCCCATATGGTCGTTCGTGTCGACGATGAACGTGGTAGGATTATTATGGCACAATCGGAGATCGTTTGGGGCCCAGTAAATTTTAATTTCTCAACGTCCGCAATAATCGCATGTTGCAGTCAAATTTCAACAAGCATCGCTAAACTTAATTCAAGATTTTAATTAATTGTTTCATGTTTGAAGATTTTTCGCCTTATTTTTATGATTGTTGAGTTGATACTACCAAAATATCCTTTTTAAATTTTGTTTCCAATAATAATAGAGGCCGGTTGACCGTATCATGCCCTTATTTGTTCACTCTTTTGAAGAAGAACGCAAAGGTTTCAGATGGCTCCACCTATACTGTACCAGCACATCAAAGTTAATCGTCCTGTTGGGGTGTATTGCCCTTCAACCCGCAATAGCTGATGGCGTAATGTGTTCCATCAGTGGCAGCGTTATGAACACAGTCCGCTGTGGTTGCGGTCGGTCATAGTTGCGTAACGCATGATGAAATGGAGTGCAGCCTTCGATTTCCCTTGAAAACTTTATCATTTTTATTCCACGGGCAGTAATCCCATAAACGTGTCGGTTTGTTGTAATTTCTGTTAGAAACATGGCCACCGTCAGTCGCTTGCAACTAAATTTTCAGTATTTCTAAACAAACTCTTTCGAAACCAACGCAAAGTTGAAGAAGAAAAACCAAAAATACCAAAGTACTTACACTTGCTGTCCGTCAGACATAAACGCAATCCATTATTTATTTGCATTTCCATTGCGGAAGGTACATTGCAAACGTCCAGCAACGTCAAACATCCTTACAAACGTTTCAAACATTTAGAAAATAAAATGGTGCTTGGGGCAGAGAAACTTGACCACCGTCGATGTAACCGGTTGGTGATTCAGTTTTTCGCAATTTAACTAACATCATCAACATCACCATTCCATTCCCATTCGGTATTTGGTAGCATCAACCAGCAATCGTCACCATGGCCACAACTTGCGACGCGAAAGAGACCATTTCTGAAAAAGGACGAAAACCTTGAAAAGCATCTGCACAGTTCAGCGAGAGTCTGGCCGAGACTGTTCGCTCCATACTGAAAACCTCGTCAGGGTAAGCAAACATATCGTCTAGAAAACGTAGAATCACCTTGCACTTGAGTCCCACAACCCACTCCACGGTTCTGCAGCCACCGACCGACGAACGTTGGTGGACATTTTGCCGCACATCATCGTTCCAATCAAACACACCACCGTTTGATGGTGACACTGATACGTTCTCGATAGCGGCAAAGATATCTAATGATGTCGGCGAGCGAGTGGTGGGCGAAGTGATGGTTATTTACAGACGTCGGTTTTAAAGCAGTAATTATTTTTCCTTCCCATTTGTACATATCACACACTCACAAAACGCACGGTCCAATATTTATTTAAACCGCCAGCATGACACCAACGCGCTGCGGATGTGGAAGCGAAATTGAAATGCAGGCTTGACGATGAACCACAGAAGTAGTAGCTCAATGACTGCGAGATTATCTTACACCCTCCCATCAGCAGAGTCGATTTGGTGCCAGTTAAACGACCTGTTTGAACCGAGTCCAGACCAACGGCATTAATGCCAGTACTGTCACTGATGGGCTAAACGATTCGGTCGGACTTGAAGTCGAAGATCGAAATTCCGCACAATTCCGTGTCTCAGGAGATGAAAGTGTAAGCGTGTGCTTTAAAGTTCTTTGATGCCTGTGTTATGTGGTTTGTCTGCCGTTTCAATCACTGTGAGATTGCCGTGCACCAAGGTTGCGCCTTATCGAAAGTTTCGTAGACAAGTACCGTACACCGATTCGTCGTATGCAAAATCTAATGGCAAGTACATGAATATGGCTCCAATACGGTAGCATAGCGCATGGTTGACGTCATCCTCGATTGCCCTTATCGTAAATGAGCCAGCCCAGCACTAGAGGCCAAGTGACAGAGCACGTAAGCGCCAGGGTGAAGACATGGCGGAAAGACATCACCGAAAGCTTCGTAGGAAACGAGATGGCAATAATGGACTACCGAAAAGATTAGAACGCTCAAGCTATAAACGGATTACCCTATAGCCTATTGTATACCCTATTGTTAAAGAAAAATATTTTCAGTTGGCTCAAATGCACTAGCATCAACACCGTCACCGTCGTTCTGTTGAGTTCAGTTCAGTGCATGTAAATGAAACGATCCAATCAAAGGCGAATCCAAGACGCAAGGCCATCCATTTCGGTTAGCAGAGTGCTTTATGGAACATTGAAACACTTCTTCTGCTCTGTAATGCAGTAGGATTTCGACGCCTCTCGAAGGATACATAGAATCTCTTCCTATACTCCTTCTAAACACGTTCTTAGCGTACACAGTGTCAACATATCTCCCGAATATCCAAGCTACGGTATACGGGCTCGCCAACCCCTTGGGCGGAGGGTGAAAGTGACTGAGTTTAGACGGATCGGGGAATCCCGCCAACGTGGTCCTCTAAGCGTGTAGACCTTACACGTGTGGGGACTTTAAACATTACCGGTCGATTGGCCTGTTAAACAAAGGCAAAATCGAAGAAAAAAGGACAACTTTTATTGCATTCATTAAAAAAAACCTTGACCAATACCCCAAATATGACCCAAATATCATTCTGCGGGACTTCAATGCTAAAGTCGGTAGGGAGCCGATTTACCAGCCATTAGCGGGGCGTCACAGTCCACACCATACAAGTAACGGTAATGATTGCAGATTTACAGATGAATTTAATACAGAGTGTTTCGTTAACGATGCACTTTTTCATTTGGTTATAAAACAAAAACGGCTGAATATTTTTGAATGGTTGAATATTTATTTGAAAGGTTCGTTTCTTCCATTTTTTTGTGAAAAACAATTTTGGTAAAATGTTTACCGCAATGTTTACCAGAATTATATTTTATACATAAATGTCATGAATAAACCATTCAAACACCCATGTTCAACCATTGAAAAATATACAGCCGTTTTTTATAACCAAATGAAAAAGTGCATCGTAAATGAAACACCCTGTACATCAAAACGACCTCTTGGCGGGTGTTGGCTGGTCTAAAAGCACCACACCAGGTCCGTGATGAAACATTCCAAATAAATATGCAATTGAAGAATAGAAAATTCATCTTTATATCAGCTCTTAATTATATATCGGAATGAGGTTGCTAACGCCATAGCACGGACTTTTAATTTCGAGGAGCACAACGAGTTGTAAAATCAAAAGCATCGTTATCAAATCGTGTTATTCGAACACCATTTACACCAGAGTCAACGCTTCATGTGAATAGCTTTACACATTTCACGGGAAAGTCAGCAGTGTAGCCACAGCCACGAGACTGGCAGCATCAATTGCCTGTACCGTCTATTCAGCGCGTAGAACACAACCACAAAAAATGGTTATTTAAAATGGTTAACAATATTTTCCGTTCGGTTCATTACATTCCCAATGCCCGAATTGTGAATCCACTAACATCATTCAGCGGTTTGAAGGCCTGGCGCAGGGTTAGGTCCTCCATAGTTCACGTGGTCCTCCGTAGAGCGGCAAACCCAATCCCTTCCATCGGCCTGGCGTGATTAGATTTTCCCACAACCTCACCATTAAATATGTTCGCTGTGTCTGCGCGAAGCCTTTCGCTTTTGGAGTTGTAGAGCACGGATCTCGCCAATCCCGAAAATACCTATCCGTCCCCGTCCGGTCCGGTGGTAACATTTCCAACACAACCATCGCCTCGTGGTGGTTCCGTTTTTAAATGGGATTAAAAACGTAAAGCACATCCCTCGGTAAAGGTTTTGCTGTACTCACCGTTTGTAGTCAGCGCGACGAGGGATTCCAATTAATAAGATTTATTTGACCACGTCCGAAACCCGGACGCCTCTGTTCCGCCACGCCACGAACCGCGGCACCCGCGGAGCAGAGTATGAGGCAAAATGGCGAAAAAATGATTGCTCCTGCTGCTCACATGTTACGCTTCTTTTTCACTCAATACATTTTTGCTGACACCCTCGGCCCCATTTTCCTTCACTGGTGCTGATTTATTTAGTGGGCTCTTCGGGGTCGCCTCCGGCCTCTACTGGCTGCAACCTTCGACGGGCGGACCGATTCCGCTAATGGAGATGCTGATGGTACAAGTGCAAAGCCCGACCGAGGAGTGAGTTCTAATTTTTGGCCACCTTCTGGACCGAATGTGTGCGCGAAGCCGTGATTCCCTTTTAGCGTAATTGGAACATGGCTCCAAGCTTCCTGCCATATGGTGAGCCGGAATTTTCGGAGTTTCGTCGATGCAGGTCGAGATTTGAGCTAGTTCCTCACGCACAATGCATAAAGTCCACTGCCCGTAACCAGCGTATCAACTGGATGTAAACGATGTTGCTGGGCAGCATTAGTACACCGCATGCCAAAGTGGCTTTTAATTGGCCATTGGTGTTAAGGGCTTATAAGGAACGCAGTTTTCAGGAACACGCAATAACTGCTGTGTTGGTTTAGCTAAGCGTAATATCGCTTAGTTAAACTTTCCTCGTTTTAATTCCACAAACAATTTTCAAACCATTTTCTTCTCTCTACAATCTATTGTGCGAAAGACAACTATTATACTTTCGTGAAATTCAAAACAAACAATACTCCTAGAATATTTACTGCCACTACAACCGCGTTGTTGTGCGGTCATAAAATCGTCGCCAACCAAAAACAACCGTGGATAACCGTAATGTATTCACAATTCCCGGCAAAAACAACCCCAAACAACTGGCACGGCGTAGCAATTTGAAACACACGTACAACCGCCAGCTCTGGCCATATTGTTATTTATTATGCATTGCAGCATGATGCACGCAGTGCGTGTTAATGCATTTCACTGACATTTTGGGTGAATTATTTTAACCCACCACTACTTTGTGGCCAGTGCCGGGTGAAGCCGTACATTTGTCAGCGAGCTCATCACCATCGTGCGTGCGGTGAGCACAGCAACGTTTAATGAATCATGTTGAGCATGAAAATACGACTTATTTTAATGCAACAAAAAATTCAAACCACAGAATTGAACCTTATTGAAAATGGCTAATATACATACCATATCGGTGTAACTTAAGGCAAATATCGACAATATCGAGATAACTTTTACAGAACTCCTATTCAAGCACATTAGAGAATACTAGGAATCCAATATGAATAAAATGAGGTAAATAAGTTATTCTATAATTATTAACTTTTCAAAATCCACGTTTCTCAAAGTTGTTTCAGTTTGTCACTACTTTCTTGATTTTTTCCGATTATTGCCCAACGAACAATTGTTTTGCCAGTCACGCTGAGCTTGAATTTTACCGAAATTTTGCCAACCACATCTGAGCCCTAGGTATTGTTCATTATCTTGATGCTTTCGTTTTGCTCTAGCAAGATGAAACAGGAGGATTTTAAATTTAATATTTATTTCTCGCGTTTATGTACTCACACAAATGGAGACGCCTGGTGATTTTCGACGAATCATGTATGAATCACGAAGCATGATTTATGTGCGAAACCCACGTGCGTGTCCGATGCTTAGCAGAAATTAAACCCGATTTGGTACACGTGTTTAACACTGTTCTCATGCTGGAAAAAAAGCTGCATATTTTCGTTCGAAGGAACACGGTTTTCTACTTTCCATGTTCTCGACGAAGTACGCTATATAATTCATCGAGTGCATCACGAATGATGGTTCGCCGGAATAACGCGGCTGATGATCGTTTCGCAGGATGTTCTGGCGTACATGCATTGGGGTTGTTTGCGATTCGTGTCTAGCATTTAACCGTTGAAACTTTTTTGCTCCGCTAGATTTCGCAGAAGATTTTGAGATGGCGGAATTGCATCGATAGCGAGGCGAGAACAGCCAGGACATAGAGTTGCTTGACGAAAGCCATACGAGATTTATAGTATTAGTATTTATTTCACAAGTATTTCCCAACAACAACAATGCCAATGTTGGGGAGAATCAATCTTAGCTTGTCCCATGATCTCACTTCATAGCTATCGCCCGGGTGGAATAGAAGCTGACATTCCTCTACAATGATTTTCCGCGTAACCGTTATACTTCCAGCTGCAAGCAAGTCCAATAACGAAGCATCCTGTAAATTAGAACATATTAAGTCCCGGGGTAAAATTCTGACTCATGCTGGTAAATCTAATGTTAATAATTGTGAGTTTGCTTACCAGTCGACATCGGTAGAAGAACAATTCATCGATGCACAGTGGCAACAGGTCGAACGATACCATAGGGAGGTCAAAACCCTTAATTTTCAACTGCTCAAGCCTGTCACCATTATCCAGACGCTTTGTTAGCTGCGTAGGTGAAAACCCGTAAGCTCAAATCAAACTCTTTAATTTATACCTCTTATTTTTCAATTTACCTGTTGTAGTTTAGATGCACGGAAATACATGTCCGAAACTCCTTCAACCTGGAACGTTCTGATACGTTTCGTTTCCTTACCCAGAAAAATTTCATCCTCGGCAGATAGGTACAGATGCTCTAAATTGGGTAGCTCTAATGTTGCTGGCTGTTGCGTGCACCTGCTTTTAAATATGATCTTATTTAAACTAAGGTGAAGACGCTAGAAAGACAAATAGTAGCTTTATGTTAAAAATAACGCTAACATCGCATCGCTAACAGCTTACCTGTAAGGTTTTTAGGTTGCTAATACGTTGAAAGCTCTCCACTGAAATAGTGCAATCTTCGAGAGACAGAGATTTTAGTTTATGACAGTGCTGCAACATCTTTTCCAACACCATGTAGAAGTGTACCGGATCCACAAGTCGAAGCGTTGATAGTTGCCCTAACATACCAAAAAGGCTATCACTCAATTCCTCCTCGTATATCAGCTCAAGCCGTGCCAGATTGTTATCTAGCACCGCAAGTGACGATAATGTGCCAAAGTTGGCGTTCAAGCAACCCATGAGCATATCCTTACAGTGAACAGTAACTGTTAGGTGTGTCAATTGCGTGGCCAAACTGTGCACAACACTGACGTGAAATTCGCTGAGAACTTCTATCTCCAGATGGCTTAAAGCCGTCAAACCATCGAAGGCCTGCGATGGTATGTAATGCAAGGGATAATAATTCCTTGAAGCTACAGCGTCAGGTGAGACACCAAGTTTTAAATGCGTCAGCTGTTTTTGTGCCCGAAAAACGTGTTGTATCACTGTGGGTGGCAAATCTATCAGTGAAAGCGACGTAAGCGAGTTGCAGTTCGAGTGAAGCAGCCGATTTAACGATTTTGTAAGGCTTGGTTCGAAATGACGTTGCCACGTGGCGTTCACCTCGATCTGATGAAATCTTTTTCGAGTTGATAAAAGCTCAGTTTTCCACTTTTTAAGCGATTCGGACGTTAACACTAGCTTAGTCTTTTTCCAATATCTTGGGGAAGCAAGCAGGTCGTTCCACTGAGTGCAGACGAGTTTGGCTGTTTTTAGCTCGGCAACTTGCATGTAGCCAAACACCCGTTCCATGATCTGTAAAATAAATTGAAAAGAACACCATTTTCATTCAGCAGTTCTCTGTATCAGTGTTTTTACTGCAACTTGCACACCTCTGGAGGAAACTGAAGAATGTCGAACATTTTCTCTACTTATCCCAAACACTTCTGAATGCTGCCAATGCTGTGCTCATTACATTTATATATATTTCGGTTGTTACCTATCCGAAGGACGCTCACATTTTCGCAGGTACGGTGGTTGTGGTAGGACATTGGCGCAAATCAAACACCTGTATTCTAAGACTACCTCAATAGACGATCGTTCTGTTCTTTTACCCTGATTTCATATTTCTGCACAGACTCTTTCGAAAGTGTTGCCCAACATCCATAACTCATAGCCTTTTAAAGCCAATTGGACACCATTAAGTTGATAACTTTTTCAGATTTTTATCGATTGCAATTTATAAGAATAACTGTACTCAATGCCATGAAATATCAGTACCTACACGTCATGCAATAAATTTACATCATATATAAGGAACTTGTGACAAAGACTGAATAATGACAAAAAGAACGTACATATTTTTCGTCGACTTTAAACGAACGTTGGAAGAGCAAGAGGTTGCTGTGTGTGGCTTGAAAGTGGTTCGTTCAGTTCAATTGTAGTTTTCCAACTTTTCCGTTGGATGTCAAGTTGGGTATTCTGTAACTAATCTAGAAGGCTGTTAAAAGACAATCGTTGATTTTAAGCGTCTTAATTCGTTTGCTTCAAGTTCGGCACAATTTCAGGAACGTTTACTTCAGGTAAATAAATCTTCGCGGCTTAAGCTCTCCGTAATATTTGCCACCAGAACACACACTCGACAAAGAGGTAGCCTAACATTGTAACATTTCCCTAAGGTTTCGAACATTCCTGAAGAAAACACGAAAATGGCACAAGCGCTTCATCAAGAATTGACGCTGTACATTACACCTCAGAATTTGTACATCGTAGCGAAGGGATCAAAGCAACTGCTGGTTATCGTTCGTCAGAATGCGACGATCCTACTGCATCAACAAGACTTACCTCAACGGTTGATTAAGGGTTGTAAAATGCACAAAATCTATGGCATTCTCGGCATAGTATCACTCGTTAGCGGCCCTCACCTGGTGGTTGTGAAAAACAGAGCCTACGTTGGACGGTTAGAAAATCAAGACGTTTATCAACTAACACGTGCCGATGTTATTTCATTGCCGTCGACGATCGTTCGAGATCGTAATGAAAACAGAATCTGCCTTTCGATGGTCGAACAGCTGTTGGCGACACCATTCTATTACTTCTCATATACGTACGACCTGACACACACGATGCAGCGTTGTGCGGGCATCCTACCAAGCACTAGCCTTTACGAGCGTGCCGACACCCGATTCGTCTGGAATTATGCTCTCCTAACGCGCTGGTACCGGCCGGAACTTCAACGATATTGCTTGCCGCTCGTACATGGTTTCATCTCCTTCAACGAAGACACCATCAATGGCCATCATCTGCAATGGGCACTGATTGCAAGACGGTCACGAGAAAGAGCCGGCACACGACTATTTAGACGCGGCATTAATCAGTGGGGTCAAGTTGCTAACTTTGTAGAAACGGAGCAGATAATCGTGTGCGGTACGCAGCGTATGTCATTCGTGCAAACTCGCGGCAGTATTCCGCTTTTCTGGAAACAAACTCCAAACCTACGCTACAGTCCAGTACCGCAACTGTTACCGTACTACGATCATCTGATGGCCTGTGAAAAGCACCTCGACGATCAGCGCAATCGATATGGACGGATTACGATAATAAACCTCATCTCGCATCACGGGACCGAAGCTGTACTGAAGGATGCCTACGAAGCAACCGTCAAAAGGCTGGCTAAACTGGAAGTTCATTATGAGGGATTCGATTTTAATCGTGAGTGCCATCGATTAAGTGTCCTACTGGATCGAACCGCCAATGGACAGAGCGAAATGGGAGAATTCCATTGCACTGTCGGTAACCAGTGCACTAGGCTGCACTCAGTACAACGTGGAGTTTTCCGAACGAACTGTATCGATTGTCTAGATCGAACGAACGTGGTACAGAGTATGCTGGCCAAACGAAGTCTCCAACAAAGCCTAGCCAAGCTACTGGTGATCCGCGGTGACACTGAATTCTTCGACGGTGACACCAAATTCGAATCCAAACACGGCCGAGTGTGGGCTGACCATGCGAATGTTCTCTCGCAGCAATATGCCGGAACCAGGGCACTGAAGTCAGACATCACCCGGAACGGGATACGCACCGCGGTAGGACTGGTGAGCGATACTGTTAGCTCTGTGACACGTTATTTTAAGAATAACTTCACCGACGGATTTCGTCAGGATGCCATCGACCTCTTTCTTTGCACACACCTCGAATCATCGGGCGGGAGATTCGTAGCACATCGATCCAAGAGTATGATCATATTGTCCACCTTGCTTCTTTCGCTCGCATTGGCTTTTTTGTTACTCTTCATGCGCCAGGAGCAGAACCAAAGTACTATGCTCTTTCTTAAGGCCTGTCCATTCGCAATTGGGCTCATCATGTATTACGTGCGTGAAAACAGGGACAAACTAATTGACTGGCCGCGGCTCCAACACTACGATTTATAATCTTTCATTTTGTCATCATTTTCGAATAAAGAAGTATACTCCGTGATTCAATATGTTTTGATATTTACTGTAAAGTCTACCTATTTTCATTGGAGTTTTATAAGAAAGGATTTGTGTTTGTAACATGTCCGCCGCCGCTAATCTGCAGTAAAACAATCTACAACTGTCCTAAAGGAAAACCTGATGTTCCAATTCACACCTTATACGGGTAACGTAGGACGAAATGGAGCCCGAAATGGAGTTTGACCCTAAAGTTTTATTGGGAGTATAAAACAATTATAGCTCTGATCGAGGCCGCCGCTTCAATCTCTATTGTAGCAGAAACGAAAATAGATGCTTTTTTACCGAATTTACTTGGTATACTTTAAACGTACGTTGGAGCAGGGAAACGTGTGTGATTAACCTCAATGTTCGCTTACATGCTTAATTGAGTAGGTAACAACATATTTTTCTACGCAAAAATTACCACAACTGACGCATCTTTCTTTTCTGCTTCAAGTTATGAAACCACATAAATTCCACAAACTTTGATGCAAAGTTTCGTGTTCACAGTGTACGGATGTACGGTGTGTGTTGAAACTCAAATCATCTGTTATCTTACAATTAAATCTATTCCCTCCAATCTTTGCATAAACTTTGCATAAACAAAATCTTTCTAATGCTCATCGAAAGAGCTGGTTTCAGAATATGCAAAACATGTCTTTTTAAAACATTATGGGTTCAGATTAACTTTTATTCCGTTTACTATCGGACGTATAAGTCTAAAACTAACCGTTGAGTAGTATTGTGGTTGGATGAATTTTTGGAACCATTTACTTTTCTTCCAAAGAACGAACACACGAACTCCGAATATTCATCGATATTTTCAACTTATTAGGGACAGCAAGGAATATTCGTACACACTAGAGAGCGCTGCTTTCTGTCGGTATCCTTTTGGTTCAAATTTTCATTGGAACATCCGAAACATTCGGTCCCTTTCGTTCGAACGAAATCCCTTCGAATCAGGATATACAAAAGAGAAGAGTTTCTTATCTGGGAACGGAACGGGATATTTTCAACTTATTATGGACAGCAAGGAAAATTCGGACACACTAGAGAGCGCTGCTTTCTGTTGGTTTCCTTTTGGTTCAAATTTTCATTGGAACATCTGATTCATTTTCTTTGGTCCCTTTCGTTCGAACGAAATTCCTTCGAATCAGGATATTCCTTCTTCTCTGGGAACGGGATATTTTCAACTTATTAGGGACAGCAACGAAAATTCGGACACACTAGA